>NC_084636.1:25288322-25333720 GCF_033978795.1 Nerophis ophidion | reverse complement strand
AACGAGAAGGCATATTTTTAGCCTGTTATTATACGGGCGTGTGTGAGGAAAACAGTGCTTTTTTTGTGTGTGCAAAAGACAAGAAATGCCAAGGTGCTGCGTGCACAACAACCATTGACTGGGTGGGAAAGGAGTGAGAATGATGGCGGTGGAGTCTAATGGAGATAGATCCAGCCCGGGTGCAGATAAGATGGGGGAATAGTGGAGAGAAAATGGCTGATCATGGACACAACACCAGGAGCCGATATAATATAAATATTCATAGTTCTGCCTCTATTAATGAGACACAGTTTTGACCCAGAATTCTACTTAACGACTTTTTTGAGTTACTCGCACTGACCACAACATTAGGTACATCTAACAGGGTTAGGGTTGAACGGTATACCAGTACTAGTATAGTATCGCGGTCCTAATGAATCAAAAATGGTACTGTACTCTGTTTGAAAAGTACCGGTTCTGTCTGTCTGTGTTGGCCTTGCGATGAGGTGGTGACTTGTCCAGGGTGTACTTCGGAAGGGACAAGCTGGAGAGAATGGATGGGTTCCAATTTTTATTTAAGTATTCATTTTTTTCAAACGGGCAAGATGGTGCACCGTCACGTCATGACATTGGAGAGGAGCATGTTCGGCAGCGCACAATTACGGAGTACTTACAAGTAGAGATGTCCGATAATGGCATTTTTGCAGAGTAGAGATGTCCGATAATGTTTTTTGTTGCCGATATACGATATTCTGATATTGTCCGACTCCTTATTACCGATTCTGATGTCAACCGATAACGATATATACAGTCGTGGAATTAACACATAATTATGCCTAATTTTGTTGAAATGCCCCACTGGATGCATTACACAATGTAACAAGGTTTTCCAAAAATAAATCCACTCAAGTTATGGCACTGCCCTATTTATGATTGAAGTCACTAAGTGCATTTATTTTTTTTAACATACCTCAAAACAGCAGCTTGGAATTTGGGACATGCTCTTCTGAGAGAGCATGAGGAAGTTGAGGTGGGCGGGGGTGTATATCGTAGCGTCCCGGAAGAGTTAGTATTGCAAGGGGTTCTGGGTATTCGTTCTGTTGTGTTTATGTTGTGTTACGGTGCGGATGTTCTCCCGAAATGTGTTTGTCATTCTTGTTTGGTGTGGGTTCACAGTGTGGCGCATATTTGTAACAGTATTAAAGTTGTTTATGCTGCCACTTGTGTGTGTGAAAAGCCGTAGATATTACGGGATTGGGCCGGCATGCAAAGGAAGTTGTTATGATCCGCCGCCCGGATTATATAACTATTTTGGTATTTGAGTCCTTTTGTGTTTTTTGATTGTTTTGGACTCTTCCAGTTCCGAGTTGTGCACTTCCTTGTTTTATTCTTGTTACCATGGTTTCACATTTATTCCACCTGCTCTTGTGCTCGACGCGCAATTTGTTTTGATTATTGCTTTAGTATTTAAGCCTGCCTTGGACCTCAGATCGGTCTTGATTCGTTGTTTGCTCCATGCAACACTCACGTTGGTATATCTTTGATGTCTGTACTCGTGCTAAGTTTCGTCTTAGCTTCTCGTGCGCTCGGCACGCCTATTTTGGACTTTGACTCAGTGCTAAGTATTAGCCTAACTCCCCGTGCGTTCAGCACGCTTTCCGTGTGTTCTTTTTGTACCAGTGTTATTTTATTTTTGTACATTAAACCAAGCTCTTACCTGCTATTCTCGTCCGTTTTGGTCCATTTGCATCTTGGGGTGACAACCGTGTGACAGAAGTGCCTTTAAGGTTTATTGGCGCTCTGTACTTCTATCGTGGATGTTCTCTACTAAATCCTTTCAGCAAAAATATGGCAATATCGCGAAATGATCACGTATGACACATAGAATGGACCTGCTATCCCTGTTTGAATAAGAAAATCTCATTTCAGTAGGCCTTTAACTGTTGCTATTATTGTGTGAATACCCAAGCATTCACACCAAAAAAAAATCATTTATTTATGATCATTATTGCGATGCAAAAGTTTGCGGGAGGCCAAATCCCACAGTTTTCATCCGATCGGAATCGTTTAAGTATCCAAACATTTGGCTCAACCAGGAATCATGAGTTTAGTCAAAATGTTATTTGGAATTTCCGGTTTTCAGGGATATTTTCCCCCATTGATCAAACTTGCACAATTCCCACATTTCTGAACCAATTCGAACCGTTCCACCATCCACACACTCCACTCACCGAGAACAATCAAACTAGTTCAGAAAAATGCCAGAAATTTCCAGTTTTCAAAAGCCCTATTTAGAAATCTTCCTGGAATGTTTTAAAAGTCCACAATACATCAACCAATTCCAATCATTCCACCTTCAAAACATTCCTCTAAGTTGGGACAACAAATGGTCCTGTTTATTTTCATAACAAATTCCCGGTTTTCCCGAAATTCCAAAACACCGCCTATTCTCAATTCAAACTGTTACTACTTCAACATTTTTCTCCCGATTCCGAAAATTCGAACACCAACCCGTTCATATCTTTTTCACACAATTGTGGTATTATCGATATTTTCAAAAATTCCCTTTTTTCACGAAATTCCCGGGATATTTCCATTCATAGTTCGACAATGGCCAAAAGGTGCCATGCCATGTTTTGTTGGGGCGGCATAGCTCGGTTGGTAGAGCGGCTGTGACAGCAACTTGAGGGTTCCAGGTTCGATGCCTGCTTTCACTGCCATTGTGTCCTTGGGCAAGACACTTTACCCACCTGCACCCAGTGCCACCCACACTGGTTTAAATGTAACTTAGATATTGGCTTTCACTATGTAAAGCACTCTGAGTCACCAGAGAAAAGCGCCATATAAATATCATTCAATTGTTTATATTTGTGAGTGTGTGCTTGACATTTTTTGGCGTTTTTTTTTGGTCATTGAAACTTGCCTGTGCATAATAAGTGCTATATGAATAAAGTTTGATTAATTGATTGATTAAATCTATTGGCCAAGTGTGATTTTATTTTATCTTCCTGAGAACCTGTGTCCTCTGCAGTGGACGTGTGTGCTTTGATCCCATAAGTTTAGTTCTCAGGATAATATAAATCCCTCGTAACTGACCAGTAAAGAGGAAATGTAAAAAAAAAAAATCCCCAGGATTTCACAGTTTAGAACAGTGTTTTTTCACAGTAAAATGTTATCAAAATTTTATCGTAATATTACAGCCAATGAATATTGCAATACCCTCATAGTTCAACGTAAATTAACTCTAAAAGTAATGTAATTGTAAGCCAGCAATTTGCTGTGAATAAACAACAGAAATTATGGCATAGAAAAATAAAAACATAAATTATTGGTGTTTTATCTATTAAAAAACATAACTTTTTCTTTAATATTAGTACTGGCATCAGCGATACCGAGGTCTGTTTAATTAGTATTTTATCTGTAAGAAAGTCACTCAGGACTGCAGCACACTCATTAGTAATCATTTTCTTTATTAAAATAAATTCACAGCTTCCAATTATCCTTTCAGCCAGCCAAAACTGAACTCGACTAATACATTTAAAAAAAAAAAAATCCTGGCTGGCACCAATTTATATTTTATGAATGCCTAATGCAGGCGTGTCAATAGGTTTTTTCCGGCCCGCGGGATGAGTTTGCTAAGTATAAAAATTAACCTGTAATTTTTGAATGAAAAGAACTGCTGTTCTAAATGTGTCCACTAGATGTCACAATAGCAATTCTTTGTATCTTTGTAGATGATGCTACATATTTACAACACATGATGTTAGTACATCAGTGGAGGAAAATGATCAAACTACATAAATAACATACTGTAATTTGATTTTGGTATTTCTTTTATCCTGATAAATTGGAAATCAACACCAATGAGTTGACTGATGAACTTTATTACATAATTTATTCAGAAAATATAAATAACGACAAGATAGAAAACTATTAACCGCAACACATAAGTGTGAAAAAAACCCCAACAACATTATGATTTGTACATTTTTAGAATGTGATTGTTCTATTTTTAAACACAGAAAAAATTCTAAAGTTGTCTTTATTTTTAAGTTATCGTGCCGTGATTTTACAAGTCCGGCCCACTTGGGAGTAGATTTTTGTCCATGTGGCCCCCCCAAACTAAAATGAGTTTGACACCCCTGCTCTAATGATATCCAATACCAGAGCTCCATCAAATATTAGTGCAAGTTTAAAGGTACTTTTTGTATCAATCATGTTACAGAAGTCATATATTTGTCTCATATTCTAAAACTATTTTCTTACCCAACTGGTTAGACCTGCTGGTCCTTCATATGGTATATTCAGGACATGTTAGCTACCATTTTTCTAACTTCTGAAAATTCCAAGATTACCAGAAATTCCAGGTTTGCAGGGATTTTTTCCCTATTGAAAATTAAAATTGAAATTTGGGGGAAATGGGGAGAATAAAACGTCCATATTTACCACATTTCTCAAACGATTCCAACTATGCCACCATCAACACACTCTATTCTTCCTGGACTTTCAAAGTACCGATTTTCCCGCTTCCAAAAATTCCCGGATTACCAGAAATTCCAGGTTTGCCAGGATTTTTTCCTCTTTTAAAATGAAAATGGAAATTTTGCGGAAATTAGGACAAAAAAACTTCCATATTTACTGTATCATATTTCTCAAATGATTCAAACTATTCCACCATCAACACACTCTATTCTTCCTGGACTTTCAAAGTACCGATTTTCCTACTTCCAAAAATTCCTAGATTACCACAAATTCCAGGTTTGCCAGGATTTTTTCCCCATTGAAAATAAAAATGGAAGTTTGGGGGAAATGGGGAGTATAAAACTTCCACATTTACCACATTTCTCAAAAGATTCAAACTATTCCACCATCAACACACTCCATTCTTCCTGGACTTCAAAGTACCAATTTTCCCGCTTCCAAAAATTCCCAGATTACCAGAATTTCCAGGTTTGCTAGGATGTTTTTGTCCATTAAGAATGACAATTGAAATTTTGCAGAAATTGGGACAATAAAACTTCCATATTTACCACATTTCTCAAATGATTCAAACTATTCCACCATCAACACACTCTATTCTTATTGGACTTTAAAGAACCGATTTTCCTACTTCCAAATTTGGGGGAAATTGGGAGACTAAAACTTCCACATTTACCACATTTTTCAAACGATTCAAACTATTCCACCATCAACACACTCCATTCTTCCTGCACTTCAAAGTACCAATTTTCCCGCTTCCAAAAATTCCCGGATTACCAGAAATTCCAGGTTTGCCAGGATTTTTTCCCCTTTTAAAATGAAAATGGAAATTTTGCGGAAATTAGGATAAAAAAACTTCCATATTTACTGTATCATATTTCTCAAATGATTCAAACTATTCCACCATCAACACACTCTATTCTTCCTGGACTTTCAAAGTACCGATTTTCCCGCTTCCAAAAATTCCCAGATTACCACAAATTCCAGGTTTGCCAGGATTTTTTCCCCATTGAAAATAAAAATGGAAGTTTGGGGGAAATGGGGAGTATAAAACTTCCACATTTACCACATTTCTCAAAAGATTCAAACTATTCCACCATCAACACACTCCATTCTTCCTGGACTTCAAAGTACCAATTTTCCCGCTTCCAAAAATTCCCAGATTACCAGAATTTCCAGGTTTGCTAGGATGTTTTTCTCCATTAAGAATGACAATTGAAATTTTGCAGAAATTGGGACAATAAAACTTCCATATTTACCACATTTCTCAAATGATTCAAACTATTCCACCATCAACACACTCTATTCTTATTGGACTTTAAAGAACCGATTTTCC
The DNA here is from genome assembly GCF_033978795.1 of Nerophis ophidion. Taxonomy (NCBI): domain Eukaryota; kingdom Metazoa; phylum Chordata; class Actinopteri; order Syngnathiformes; family Syngnathidae; genus Nerophis; species Nerophis ophidion. Next base: position 25,327,926 of record NC_084636.1, on the reverse strand, counting down.
TACTTCCAAATTTGGGGGAAATTGGGAGACTAAAACTTCCACATTTACCACATTTTTCAAACGATTCAAACTATTCCACCATCAACACACTCCATTCTTCCTGGACTTTCGAAGTACCGATTTTCCCGCTTCCAAAAATTCCCGGATTACCAGAAATTCCAGGTTTGCCAGGATTTTTTCCCCTTTTAAAATGAAAATGGAAATTTTGCGGAAATTAGGACAATAAAACGTCCATATTTACTGTATCATATTTCTCAAATGATTCAAACTATTCCACCATCAACACACTCTATTCTTCCTGGACTTTCAAAGTACCGATTTTCCTGCTTCCAAAAATTCCCAGATTACCACAAATTCCAGGTTTGCCAGGATTTTTTCCCCATGGAAAATAAAAATGGAAGTTTGGGGGAAATGGGGAGTATAATACTTCCACATTTACCACATGTCTCAAAAGATTCAAACTATTCCACCATCAACACAGTCCATTCTTCCTGGACTTCAAAGTACCAATTTTCCCGCTTCCAAAAATTCCCAGATTACCAGAATTTCCAGGTTTGCCAGGATGTTTTTCTCCATTAAGAATGACAATTGAAATTTTGCAGAAATTGGGACAATAAAACTTCCATATGTACCACATTTCTCAAATGATTCAAACTATTCCACCATCAACACACTCTATTCTTATTGGACTTCTAAAGAACCTATTTTCCTACTTCCAAAAATTCCCAGATTACCAGAAATTCCAGGTTTGCCAGGATTTTTTCCCCATTGAAAATAAAAATGGAAGTTTGGGGGAAATGGGGAGTATAAAACTTCCACATTTACCACATTTCTCAAAAGATTCAAACTATTCCACCGTCAACACACTCCATTCTTCCCGGACTTCAAAGTACCAATTTTCCCGCTTCCAAAAATTCCCAGATTACCAGAATTTCCAGGTTTGCCAGGATGTTTTTCTCCATTAAGAATGACAATTGAAATTTGGCAGAAATTGGGACAATAAAACTTCCATATTTACCACGTTTCTCAAATGATTCAAACTATTCCACCATCAACACACTCTATTCTTATTGGACTTTTAAAGAACCGATTTTCCTACTTCCAAAAAATCCCAGATTACCAGAAATTCCAGGTTTTCCAGGATTTTTGCCCCATTGAAAATGAAAATGGAAATTTGGGGGAAATTGGGAGACTAAAACCTCCACATTTACCACTTTTTTCAAACGATTCAAACTATTCCACCATCAACACACTCCATTCTTCCTGGACTTCAAAGTACCAATTTTCCCGCTTTCAGAAATTCCAGTTTTTCTCAATAAAATCCCCCATTTTTCATTGCAGTATGTCCACCATTTTATCTTTTGCTTACTACGATTTTAGTTCTCTTCATCAGGACATTAAGGCTATTGAATTAAGAACCCAAACCACAAAGGCTGTGGAGGCCCTGTTGAAATTCCTTAGTTTATTATTAATCTCTCACTTAATTTTTAAAATTTATGTAAAAGGTCCTCAACATGCACAAAAAAATCACCATATGTTGCAAGTGTGTGAAGTCGGGCAAAAACATATATCGTATTTTCCGGACCATAGGGCGCACCGGATTATACGGCACACTGCAAATGAGCGGGTCCAGTCAGGTCTATTTTCATACAAAAGGCGCACCGGATTATAGGCTGCTTTAAAGGAGTCATGCTTCCAGGATTTATGCAGATCCCAAATACAGATCAGCAAATACTAGAAGGTAAGAAAAGTTGCTTTTGCATAATATTACAAAACAAAACGCCAGATAATGTCTTACCTTATACACACACCATAATAATACTCAGATGTTGAAGCACGGTACGATCCATTTAAGTGGTGTGGCTTCATAGCTTACCAAAGTCGTACTAAAACATTTTGATAGTTTTTTTTGAGCACCATGTGTAATGGTCTATATTTAAATGGTGTGGTCTACTTGAGTCACATTGCAGTCCACACGTACCTCTTATGTGTGACTGTCATCATATTGCAGTCCACACGTACCTCTTATGTGTGACTGTCATCATATTGCAGTCCACACGTACCTCTTATGTGTTACTGCCATCTACTGGTCACACTTATTCCACCATATACCAAAAATAAAAAAGCTTCGAGGTCAGTAAGCACCACAAGATTATTCCGTACATTAGGCGCACCGGGTTATAAGGTGCACTGTCGAGTTTTGAGAAAATGAAAGGATTTTAAGTCCGCCTTATAGTCAGAAAAAAACAATATATATATATATATATTCTGGGGGTCCTGAACACAAAATTTCAAAATTGACTCTATAGTGCGCCTTTTCTTTGAAATAATTAAAAAAAAATAAACCCTTCTCCCAGATTCCAATATCATCACAAAAATTGCTGGAGACGTTTATCATGATGTAAAACTCTCAAGAACCTGTAGTTGAAAACAAGCAGGAAGTCGGCCATCTTGGTTTCCGTCTGCCATTTTCAGGCCAAAAACAAAGGTCGTACTTTAACGAACTGGGTCTAGGGACTTTGACCAAATGAGCCAGGATTAAGATGACAGATACTAGACTGATGGGCGATGATAAATTGTGAAGGAATTTTGCCTACACAATAGTATGTGGGCGTGGCCTGGCGCCAAACGGAAATCAGATGGTTCACCACAAAACTTTCAACAGTTTGAACTCGGCTCCACAAATTCAGATCTTGATCATAATTGGTAAACATGATGCTGACAACACCCGAAAGTGCTGGATGGGTCACCATTTATGGTTGCCCGAGCCTGCCGGCAAAAACTGCTCCTTGCCAGCAACCATCGAAGTGGTATTACTTCACTTCAGATGATCCGATCTCCTTCCAAACCGATATGAGGTTTTAAGGTAACCATAAGTTGATTAACGTGGACCCCGAGTCCACAAGTTAAAAAAACTTTCCATTTAGTGGTCAATTGTACGGAATATGTACTGTACTGTGTAATCTATCAATCAATCAATCAATCAATGTTTACTTATATAGCCCTAAATCACTAGTGTCTCAAAGGGCTGCAATAAAAGTCTCAATCAATCAATCAATGAATCGAAGGTTTGATCATGACGAGAGGTTGATATTGACACCAATGTCACCCCTTTGTGTTGGAAAATTGTAATGATCCTCAATTTCTTTCACATGTTCCGATCTGTCTAAAGGCTTGAATGGTCGGTCGGGTTATTGCAAAGAACATGCATGCGTTATGTGTGGCTGCTGACTTGCGTAAACTCAGACATACAAGAGGCGGTCCAGAGTCAAGTTCAACGCTGCTTGCAGCTTTAATTATTGTTATTTTTAAAAAGAAACATATTTGTTTTTTCCCCTGTATTCCCACTTTTTCGTAAATATATAAAAAATGTTGATCCTACCACAATTCTCGACTGATCTAAACTGTTCCCACATCAACCCATTCAGCTCATTCAGGGCAGTTGTGCTATTTATCTACGTATCTATGTCAAGAAATTTCTCGCTTTGTTTGCATCTTGGTAACCCTTATTCTCTATCAAAAAGTGTTACTACTTCCACATTTATCAACCAACTTCAACCGTTCCAAAGTCAAAATGCTCCTTGCTAATGATAGTTACATGCTAGCATGCTACCAGTAGCATGTTAACTTTGTTTCACGAATTTTACAGGCGTACACCCCAGAGCCATATAACTTGGTACTTGACCCATGCTAACTGTTAGAGGAGGGGTTCTTAACCTTTTTGACTTCAGGACCTAACTTTTCCTTTACGGAGAGGACTGGGGCCAACTGAAATATTAACTGAAATAATACTCTTAGTTTTGATTTGAATTGTATTCAATAATTATATTTAACAGACGAACAGTTTACAACCTTGTCAAATGATATGAAACCATTGCGTTGATCCCAATTATTATTATATATTTAGCACGTAAACGGTCAGGCTGATTAGAAAAATAAGTATCAACCATATATACTAAATAAGAAGGGACTCGTTAATAAATGACAAATACATACAGTAAAACTTTAGCATGGGGAACATATTCACCAATCATTAGTTGCTTTTTACATTCAAATTATAAACATATTGGCTCTTAGTCATTGATAAGTACTTATTGATGCCTTATTCTGCATGGCATTATTATACAACCGGTAAGCCATTAACTAAGAGTTTCTTAACCGTAACCCAAACCTACTTATTGCTTATTAGTAACCCCTTCCCTAACCTTTATATGTTTTACGAGTGTCCAAATAACTCTAAATTAAGTCTTTGTTACTTTAATAAGCAACTAATAAATGGTGAATATGGTCCCCATACTAAAGTGTTACCAAAAATACATTGACATACAATAGATGGATAGATAGTACTTTAAAAAAAAGTCTGCGGGTTATAGAGCGTTTTCCGTTCGGGCTCCAGTACTCTGGAATGCCCTTGCCGGTAACAGTTCGAGATGCTACCTCAGTAGAAGCATTTAAGTCTCACCTTAAAACTCATCTGTATACTCTAGCCTTTAAATAGACCTCCTTTTTAGACCAGTTGATCTGCCGCTTCTTTTCTTTCTCCTATGTCCCCCCCTCCCTTGTGGAGGGGGTCCGGTCCGATGACCATGGATGAAGTACTGGCTGTCCAGAGTCGAGACCCAGGATGGACCGCTCGTCGGGACCCAGGATGGACCGCTCGCCTGTATCGGTTGGGGACATCTCTACGCTGCTGATCCGCCTCCGCTTGAGATGGTTTCCTGTGGACGGGACTCTCGCTGCTGTCTTGGATCCGCTTGAACTGAACTCTCGCGGCTGTGTTGGAGCCTCTATGGATTGGACTTTCACAGTATCATGTTAGACCCGCTCGACATCCATTGCTTTCGGTCCCCTAGAGGGGGGGCGGGGGGTGTTGCCCACATCTGAGGTCCTCTCCAAGGTTTCTCATAGTCAGCATTGTCACTGGCGTCCCACTGGATGTGAATTCTCCCTGCCCACTGGGTGTGAGTTTTCCTTGCCCTTTTGTGGGTTCTTCCGAGGATGTTGTAGTCGTAATGATTTGTGCAGTCCTTTGAGACATTTGTGATTTGGGGCTATATAAATAAACATTGATTGATTGATTGATTATTGATTCCTTCAGGAGAGTTCTTTCAGGAAAATTAAGATAATGTTATGCTGAAATAAAGAAACTGAATTAATAATGAATTTATTTCCTAACTACACTGTCTATGAAATAAAATGAAAATACAGCTACACAACTTTAGTCATAATTTTTGTGCTTGAAAAAAATTATCTGACTTTAGCTCCAGACTTCTTCTGTTTGTTGAGATTATCAGTACTGCCACAAGTGGTGGAAAAGTGTATTACAACTGAGCAACGCTGCGGCCCATACGGACCACAGCTGAGAAACAAATATTTTTTTAGGGTGCCCACGAGGGAAGACTAAGGAAAACAGCGAACACTTTTAGACTGGAAAAATAGACTGTATTAGTTATTGTCCGCCATGTATGTCGCTGACTTAACCTCTAGGTCCAGAGTATATAAAGTCAGCAAAAACGAATGGACAATGAAGTCGAGAGGGAGGAGTGTCCTGACCAGATATTCAGATCCCGAGACTGATTGATGTAAAATATTCTTTATCACTGTGAAGAGGCGGAGCCGGCAGCCCGACAGCAAGGCAGGGCACGCCGGAGCCCGGCCCAAGATGGCGGCGAGGAGGCGTGGACTGCGAGCAAACAGCGAGGCGGGTTGCACCGGAATCAACCCCACAAATATTATCAGGTTCGTGGGTCGCCCAGCTGGGCACAATTTAAATCTCCTCTCGCATTATATAAAAGGCCAGCGGCCGTAAACGCCGGGGAAGAGACGGAGAGAAGGAGCCAGGAGGAAGCGGATGTTGAACGAGAGCGAGAGAGAGCCACAGGAAGACGATGACGCACGCGACCGAAAAGGTGGAGCAGCAGAGGAAGCAGGACACGGCGAGGCCGAAAAGCAGCCCATAGAGACGTTTATTATTGAAAAATAAAAGAAAGTCTAACCTGCACCACAATGTCCTTCCATGGTGGTCCCGAGAACCCGAGCGGCAGAGGAAGCAGGACACGGCAAGGCTGAAAAGCAACCCGTAGAGACGTTTATTATTGAAAAATAAAAGAAAGTCTAACCTGCACCACAATGTCCTTTCTTGACGGTCCTGAGAACCCGCACGACAGCAAGAGACTGTCACAATCACATTGTTTACTTTCACTTGTCCAATAGGGCCCCACAGCGCACTAAATTCCAATTAATTGAAATACCACGACACTGGCTATTGTTCAGATAAGTTACATTTAATTTAAGAAATTGCACACAAAGCAACACTGGCGATGACTAACACGTGCGGGTTTTACGCACATGCGTACTGGGTCGCGTTGCTCCGGTGGACGGCGGTATTAAACGACCATTGTGTGTGAGTGAACAAGGGCAAGGTTTGGTGGGATTTACCCTGGATAACCTTAGGGGCCTAAGAAACACTGCCCTCGAGTCATGTGACTTGGTACGGAACCCATGCGAATCTGTTAGCATCCGAATGTATATTTGCTGTGGGGAGGCAGAGCCGACGGGCCGACGGCGGGGTAGGACACGCTGTAGCCCTGCTTAAGATAGTGGCAAGGAGGCGGAGAATGCGGCGGAACGGAGAAGCGGGGCGTGCCGGGAGTAACGCTGCTGCAATCGAGATCAGGTGCGTGGCTTACACACCGGTAATGATTCTACGTATCTCCTCGCAGAGTAAGGGAGAAGGAGGAAAGATCAGGGAAGGAGGTGGAGTGTCCGCAGCAGATGCAGTGCAGGAAGAAGCAAGAGCGAGCAAAGAGCGACAGAGAACAGCACACGAGAGACGACGACACGGCAGCTGAAAAGCAGACAGGAACGTGCAGCGGAGGAGGAGCTGAAAGAGCGATCCGAGCTGCAGAGAAAAACTTTATTAAAAAATAAAAAATCAAACCTGTGCTAAAGCGATGTCCTTCCTGGGTGGTCCACGCAACCCGCACGACCGCGGCTTAAATCCGTCACATTGTATACTGTATATTTTGTGTACAACCATATTAAACTGTATCCATCATTTCAGTGTTAATGAGAATCTTGGACATTTTCTACAGACTGTGATGTGATGAAAGTTATTCATTTAGCATGCTAAAAAAATAAAGACCATAATTAAGTAGAAGTGCAAGCTCAGCAACAAAGCTATGGTAGTAAAATACCAAGTTTGCACATGAAGGCCACACTCTTCCCTCCTATGCTGCCAATGGATTTCTGATGGACTCCCTGCTCCCTGACCCTCCTCTCAGGTTCACTTCTGTCCGTCAAGCTCCAGCTCGCCTCCCACTGGCTGGGGAGGTCGCGTCGAACACCCCGCGATTGCACGCGATTGGCTGCAGAGTTCAGTGCGCATTGATCCATCTGTGGTATTAGGGGATCAATTAATCCCCATTGTGGGTGCCAGCACAGATAGTCTGATGTGTCTTATTTGCTACGGCTTGTTTCTGCTCGGCTGAGATAAGAGTCTCCCCTCTCTCTTTCTCTCTCATCACTTCCCAACCATCAACAACTAATCAAATGGCAATCGAAAAGAGGATGATGGCACGCAAAGGGTCCTCCCCAGGCAGGGCGTTTGGGGCTCTCGGCTTGCAACAAACCAAAGGGCGACAAAATGAAAAGTAGTCAGCTAGGGCAGAATAAATGTCTCTTTTTGCTGGGAGGAAACGTTGCCATGAAGATAAAAATGTGCTCGAAATGAGTAACATGCATACTTGCCAACCCTACCGATTTTCCCGGGGGACTCCCGAACTTCAGTGCCCCTGTCGATAATCTCCCGGTGCAAATTGAACCCTATTTTCACCCGGACAACGATTTTGGGGGCGTGCCTTAAAAGCACTGCCTTTGCACTGACTTCATTGTAATGGACATTTCTACCTCGTCCTCTGTAAAGGACATCCGATTATGTCCACTGTAGTGGACACCTTGCCATGTCTATTGTAGTCCACTGTTATGGACATTTCTCCTCGTCCATTATAATGGACATTTTTGCCACATCCTCTGTAATGGACATACAATTATGTCCACTGCAGTGGACACTTTTCCATGTCTATTGTAGTTCATTGTAATTGACATTTTTGCCACGTCCTCTGCTCTGTAAAGGACATCCGATTATGTCCACTGTACTGGACACTTCCCACATCTATTGTAGACCACTGTAAAGGACATTTCTCCTCGTACAGTACTTGGGGTACGAACGCTTTTTAGGGCGCAACAAAAACCAACACTACTGCCATTTAATGTCTTCATGTCATACTTGCAAATGGTAATAAAAAACAGGATCTTTAGCATCCTCTACAACCTATCGTCATGTTCGCCTTTCCTCCATACAAACAATGTGCCGGCCGAGCCTCAAAGTATATACGGCTTTTACACACACACACACACACACACACACACACACACACACACACACACACACACACACACACACACACACACACACGCAAGTGAATGCAAGGCATACTTGATCAATAGCCATACAAGTCACACTGAGGGTGGGTGTATAAACAACTTTAACACTGTTACAGATATGCGCCATATTGTGAACCCACACCAAACAAGAATGAAAAACACATTTCGGGAGAACATCCGCACCGTAACACAACATAAACACAACAGAATAAATACTCAGAACCCCTTGCAGCACTAACTCTTCCGAGACACTACAATATACTCTTCTCCCACACACACACACACACCTCAACCCCACCACCACACCGCCCTCATCTCCCACATTCGGAGGTCTCAAGGTTGGCAAGTATGGTAACATGTGACATTAGCACTCATTTATGAGTGATTCTCATGTGCTTAATATCTTAGAAATACACAACATTAGCAGGTATGGCAGCACATTTGAAAACGATTCCAGAGGAAAACTAGAAATGCATGTGAAATGTTCTCATTCATCCAGGTCATTGTAGACTCAGGGCCACTCACTCGATCGCAACTGGACTGGTTGGTAGGTCTTACAAAACATTTCGCCTCTCATCCGAGTAGGCTTCATCAGTTCATGGTCAGATCTAGTTTAGCGGCTGATGCCAAATTCCCAAATATTTATACTCCCAGAACCAGGATGGTGTGCCTGGGCAAGGATTGTTTCACCCCATTGTAGTGAGAAAAAGCTGTTGAAATGCAAACAAGCAATCCTACTGTAAGAGCCTACGACAGGCGTTTGTATTGAAGTATTTTGTTGCGGAACGATTGCTGTGGATCAACTACTACCAGTCCAAAATAGTCAGAATCACCCACATTAGAATGATCAGATGGTGACCAGGATGCCATTTGTGCTAGTCTAGGACTTGATCTGTCCAATCTAAGGCTATGTCTACACAAAACCGGATAACCCCTTAAACGAATACTTATTTAGCCTAAGCCCCGTTTCGGTCACACTAAATCATCGTTTAAGGTCCCCTACTTGGATAATTATTTTACACGGGTAAGTGCACCCTGTATTTTCTTTTAGTTTTGTATGGACTCATTGATCATTTACAAACTGAGTTCGGAGATAAAGTGACGCCAGAAAGCCCATGCCCCACACAAGAAGTGACTTCAGATCTAAGACTAGATCTGACCAATCTAATTCTCTGAACATGAACTGATGAAGCCTGATGAGGTATTGGCACCAGCCTCTAGACTAGATCTGACCAATCTAAGGCTAAGACTAGATCTGACCAATCTAAGTCTAAGACTAGATCTGACCAATCTAATTCTCTGAACATGAACTGATGAAGCCTGATGAGGTATTGGCACCAGCCTCTAGACTAGATCTGACCAATCTAAGGCTAAGACTAGATCTGACCAATCTAAGTCTAAGACTAAATCTGACCAATCTAGAACTAAGACTAGATCTGACCAATCTCAGTCTCTGAACATGAACTGAAGAAGTCTGATGAGGTATTGGCACCAGCCTCTAAACTAGATATGACCAATCTAAGGCTAAGACTAGATCTGAACAATCCAAGTCCAAGACTAGGTCTGACCAATCTAAATTTAAGACTAGGTCTGACCAATCTAATTCTCTGAGCATGAACTGATGTAGCCTACTGAGGTTTTGGCACCAGCCGCTGGACTAGATCTGACCAACCTAAGTCTAAGACGAGATATGACCAATATAAGTCTAAGATTAGATTTTACCTATCTAAGTCTCTGAGCATGAACCGATGAAGCCTACTGAGGTATTGGCACCAGCCGCTAGACTAGATCTGGACAATTTCAGTCTAAGACTAGATCTGACCAATATAAGTCCAAGACTAAATCTGACCAGTCTAGGTCTATGAGCATGCCTACTGAGGTATTGGCACCAGCCACTAGACTATATTTGACCAATCCAAGTCTAAGACTAGATCTATTAGCATGAACTGATGATGTTTTTTTAGGCCATGACAAATTGTAGAAATAAATACCAACAACAACAAAAAAAATGCAAAAAAAGGAGAATATAAATCAAAATATCCGAGAATCGACCTTTATTTACTTCTTAGATTGTAAGCAACCTGAAACATATTTGTATATTTATGAAAGCTCATTTCTTGTTATGTGGCCCTCTGCAAGATTTATTTATTATATTATAATACAGTCATCTATCGCCATATTGCGCTAAGCTTTCGGCTTGTAAAGGATACTACGTGGCTGTTAGTATATGTCTGGAGGGCCTTCTTAATGTTAAAAAACATATTTAGAAAGTTGTCAACAGGCTCTGTCTATGAAATTATTCAATGTATAATTTAAATTTAAAGCCGGAACCAATAAACAGCAATAAATGGTTTACTGTATTGCTCTTGGTGACCAAAAGTACATTTGGTTATTGGAGCCTGACTTAGTGCATAAAAGATGCAACCAATAAAAATGCAGTTCAGGTATGTTTATAATTAGATTTAAAGACATAATGAATTATTGATATATTACAAACCCCAAAACTAGTGAAGTTGGCACGGTGTCCATCCATCCATTTTCTACCGCTTATTCCCTTTCGGGGTCGCGGGGGGCGCTGGCGCCTATCTCAGCTACAATCGGGCGGAAGGCAGGGTACACCCTGGACAAGTCGCCACCTCATCACAGGGCCAACACAGATAGACAGACAACATTCACACTCACATTCACACACTAGGGCCAATTTAGTGTTGCCAATCAACCTATCCCCAGGTGCGTAAATCGTAAATAAAAACAGAATACAATGATTTGCAAATCCTTTTCGACTTATATTCAATTGAATACACTGCAAAGACAACACACATGTGTTATTATGGTGTGTGTACAAGGACCCCAAAATGGCACCTACTAGAAGACATTTTGTTTCTCCCTATTTTGCAAAACAACTTTTCTTACCTGCTATTGTGTATTTGGGATCTGTCAAAACTTGGACTTTGGTGCAGTTTTCTGTGTGGATTGTTTTCCCGAGATGCAACAGAACTGGACCGGACATGGCGTGAAGGTATATACATGTTTTTTTAATTTTTACTATAAAAAGTGTTCAAAAAAAAGGCCCTTGCAGCGGAGGCCCAAAACTTAACGCTGGAAACAAAACTAGCACTTTGACTTCAACTATGGGCAAGAAACAAAAGACACTAAATGTGGAATTAATAAACAAAAACGTACTTGCGGTGACGTGAGCAGGGCAGCATGGACTATGAAATTGCACGAAACAAGCAGCGTGAACTAATCATGAAATACCAGGCCGACTGACTGGCAAAGACAAGCTTATATACTGCCTCTGATTAGTGCTCGAGAAGCAGGTGAGCGGGCGAGCATTAATCAGAGACAGGTGAACACAATAAGTAACCATGGCGACCAAAACAAACTCAGGTGTCACAAACAGGAACTAACGGAGTCCAAAACTAACAGAAAATACAACAACATGATCCGGACCACCGATCATGACAGGATCTGCAGAAGTCCTAAGCATGTGCGTGCTTCCGCCATTGTAGTCCACACCGTCGTCAATAAAATCCGTCTTTTTCTCGATTCTCTTGTTGTGTGGCATTCATCCTCCGCTGTTGCCATTTTTAATACAGAGCTCCAACTTATATTCGTCAGTAGGCTCGTTACAAAAGCGCTAACAACTACGGCAAAAGATGACCCGGAGAAGACAACGTCGAAGTGGAGTGAAGGTGTAGATTGTATGTTAAATGTAGGAGGGAAAAAAAATCATAATATGACCCTTTTAATGCACCTTATAATCCAGTGCACTTCTCCCGTCCAAAGGCAAAACCTAGTAAGTCACTTCTAGCTGATTTTGGGAAAACCAATCTGATGCTGTTTTACAAAGACCTAGAAAGTCATCAAACGTATAGATCAGGGGTGCCCATTACGTCGATCGCGAGCTACCAGTCGACCGCGGGGGGTGTGTCAGTCGATCTCCAGCCAGGCTTTTAAAAAAAATAGACCTAAAAATTAGTGATCATCAATCTTCACCAAGACGTCACTTAAATGACATTCACGGTACCGGAGGGTCTTGTGAGATGACGCTGGCTGCTGCAAGATCATTATTATGAAAATATGACCGAGAGGAAGGCGAGAAACACTTTTTATTTCAACAGACTTTCGCGCCGTACCTTCCGTCAAAACTCTAAAGGCCGACTGCACATTTCCTATCTTCACAATAAAAGCCCTGCTTCATGCTGCCTGCGTTAACTAAATACAGAGTCTCGGAAAACTGGCGTGCACAAGCGATCCCTCAGAAAGCTGGCGTGCACATCACTTGTGCACGCCAGCTTTCTGAGACTCTTATTTTGTTAGCGCAGGCAGCATGAAGCAGGGCTTTTATTGTGAAGATAGGAAATGTGCAGTCGGCCTTTAGAGTTTTGACGGAAGGGACGGCGCGAAAGTCTGTTGAAATAAAAAGTGTTTCTCGCCTTCCTCTCTGTCATTTTTTCATAATAATGAACTGGCAGCAGCCAGCGTCATCTCACAAGACCCTCGGGTGCCGTGAATGTCAATCAAGCAAGCTACGGAATTTGCCGCCAATGTTTTTCTTGTAAAGTGTATGGATGCCAAAAACCAACCACTTTCATGTGGTGTTGTACAGAAAGGACAACTTTTTTTCTCCTCCATTTGAAAATGTGGGCGTTATCATCATTACTGTCTGATTCTAATCAATGCAAGTCATCAGAATCAGGTAATACACCAACTTATATTCTTGTCTTTGTGAAAGAAAGACATCTATATGTGTTACACATGCATGTATTATCATTAAACACATTTAACTTGTTTACAAAAATGTCTCTTTCATAAATAAATAAATATAAATGATATATATAAATGAGGTAGATCCCCTCGAGTTGGTCAATTGAAAAGTAGCTCGCCTGCAGAAAAAGTGTGGGCACCCCTGTCTTAGATGTTTTCTTGAGCTTTAATGTTCTTGCCGATTGAGCCATGGGTTGAATCTGCTCTCATGAACGTGTGCCCTTTCTCCGGATATTTTTATCACAATCTCGGGTGGGCCCCATTCTGCGTTTGCACATTGGGCAAGAGCCGTGTACAGCGTCCAGTTTTAATTTTAAGCCTCCACAGTTCTCTGCCCAAAAGAGTATGCAAGGGGAAGAATCAAGAACAATACATTTAATGAAGGTGCTTGCAACGTCCTGGGCCAATCTTCCAAATATCCCCTCGTGCCATAATATCACATAATCAGGTTGACCGTCGGCCCCCATTCGTGCAAATGTCTCATTAAAAACAATAAGTCGACTGACAAAGAAGCTTCGATTGGTCCCTTGAGATACTAGGTTTTTCTGTTGTACGTACGCGGTTATGTGGTAGTTGCTAAGTCCTGCCATGCGCGTAACAGCTTACTTACGGAACAAATTACAAAACCGCATACACTAATGTAAAGCATATCACACAGGAACTCCAAAATTATTATCAGCTCAGTTTTCACCAAAATTGAGTTACTGGGTTTTGCCTTTGGACGGGAGACATTGAATACCAAAATAGACCTGAACAGACTCATTCATTGACAGTGTGCTTTATGATATGGTGTGCCTTATAGTCCGAAAAATGAAGTAAACATATATTTTGGCCTACCTTTCAAAATTTCACATACAAACTAACAGATCCTGCTTTTTTTGTAGCCGGTTCAGAGTTGTCTGCAAGTTCGGTGAAGTGATGGAGTGAGCATTGGTCAGGAGCTATGCTTCTTTTAGCTCCGGGTGATGTAGTATATGCGGGCTCAGACATTTGAAGTCTTTGCGAAGTACTTGATTTTCATTTAGCACATATTGCACACGGAATAGTTCATGTCAGTTGTGGAAGCTGAAGTGCGCCCAAACAAGGCTGACACCCACGACAGGGTCATTTTGATACATGGAGTGCATTAAAGATGCAAAAAAAAGAAACAACCCAATGCATGTCAACTTGTACCAGTGGTTTCCTGTTATTTCCTGTCATAGATCAACAGAATGAGCTCAGATAAAGTCTGCAACAACTTCCAACAACTTAAAAGTTTACTCACTGCCTCCAGATATCTGGCCCACTATCTGAGAAGCACTGACATATATAGAGAGGGGTTAAACGTTTGGTTAAAAGCGGACAGTTTTGCCAACGTGTTGCCTCGGTTTATGTACATTTGTTTGGTTAGAGTTAGGGCTGGGTGATATGGCCTTTTTTTTTTATATCTCGATATTTTTAGGCCGTATCGCGATACACAATAAATAATAGATATTTTGCCTTGGACTAGAATTGACACTTGATATGTATAATCACAGGAGTATGATGATTTTATGTGTCTACATTAAAACATTGTTGTTTACATTAATATATGCTCATTTTAAACTTTCCTGCAGAGAGGCAAATCACAACTAAGTCAATTAACCACAACTGTATTTACACCTCACTCATCGTGTAAATAAAAACGTGTCCCTATCGGCGTATTATTGATAGGGCAACAGCAGAAGTTACACTGATTTGCAGGTGAGTAATTTGTTGTGAGTTCATGCACTGTGTTGGTTGTGTTTTTCGAACAAGGTGAGTTCAGTTAATTTTGTGCACCAGTAAAAAAAACATGTAACTTTGTATTGAATTTTATTTTTCGCTAAAGAAAAAATGAAAACTGGTGGGGTTCGATACCGCCAACAAGGTTAAGAACCACTGGCATAGAGGAATGGGCCAAAATAACAGCTACTGTGTGTGCAAACTAGGTAAATACCTGTAGTAATCATTTGCCAACAAAGGTTATATTACAAAGTATTGAATTGATTTTTTTTTATTGACCAAATACTTATTTTCCACCATTATTTACAAATAAATTCTTTAAAATTCCTACAATGTGAATTCCTGGATTTTTTTCCCCACATTCTGTCTCTCACAGTTGAAGTGTACCTATGATGAAAATTACAGACCTCTGTCATCATTTTAATCGGTGGCTGACTAAATACTTTTTTGACCCACTGTATATGTATATATATATCCATCCATGTTCTATCTCAGCTGCATTTGGGCGGTAGGCGGGGTAGACCCTGGACAAATTGCCACCTCATCACAGTGTATATATATATATATATATATATATATTTGCGGTCTCATCCGCGAATAAACCGTGGGTCGGGACATGACGAAAAAATAGATTTTAAATAGATTCAGGCGGGTGGCGGTTGAACCATCCGGAAATATTTGATATACATGGTTCTGGGATCGGTATCCTTTACCATTCAAAGAGCCATTTAAAACCCGTTTCACAAAGAGAAGAAGACAATAGGAAACGCTAATATTCTCTGGAATGACTGCCGGCAGTCACCCAGTTAATAAGTATTAGGGCGTGCTATGAAGCCATTGGCTTTGTCGCCTTCTACAAAATGTACGATCTGCTTGTCAGTCCAGCAACATATTGTGTGTGGCTTCCGCAGCAACACGCATACGACTGCAAGGCATACTGGGTCACACAGAGTACACCAATGGTTGTGATATAAACAATTTTAACACTCTTAGTAACATGCGCCACGCTGTGAAGCCACACCAAAGAAGATTGACAAACACATTTCGGGAGAACATCCTCACAGTAACACAACATAAACGCAACACAACAAATACCCAGAATCCTTTGCATCCATGAGACTTCCTGACTATGTTATACACCCCGCAAGCACCAAACCCCGCCCACCTCAACCACGCAGGGGGGGGGGGGTGCTCGCAGGGTGTATAACATAGTCAGGATGTGTCATGGATGCAAAGGATTCTGGGTATTTGTTGTGTTGCGTTTATGTTGTGGTACTGTGAGGATTTTCTCCCGAAATGTGTTTGTCATTCTTCTTTTGTGTGGGTTCACAATGCGGCACATATTAGTAGGAGTGTTAAAGTTGTTTATATCACAACCGTCAGTGTACTCTGTGTCACCCAGTATGCCTTGCAATCTCATACATGTGCCGATAGAAGCAGCGAAATGCATGTATCCGGTCGACACGCAAATAGCATTCCGTGAATGGCGCGCGCGATGACGTTCCAGAGGGTGTTAAGAGTAATATCATCATGGCACGCCCTTAATATTGTAGTCCGAGTTAAAATTGGAGAACGTTGACTCCGGGTGGTGTCTGGGAGAGGCATTGAATTCCGGAATCTCCCCGCAACAATCTGGGGGGGTCGGCGATTGTGCAGCTGAGCCGCATCAGAGTTGCCAAAGAGCCGCATGTGGCTCCGGAGCCATGGGTTGCCGACCACTGATATATATATATATATATGTATATAGCCCGGCCAACGGCCAAATTGTTCTAACCCAATGCGGCCCCTGAGTCAAAACGTTTGGGGACCCCTGCCCTACGCCATTCCGCCCAAGTAAAAGTAATCATTTGACACATTGAAAATTTATTTTTAGAATATGCCTAAATAACAATGAAAACGTGTACCTAATGATCGGCCCCAAACATGCAAGTTATTGATACTGTTACTAAGGGGTTTGCAGATATTTTACCCACGGTGGGGGCAGGAGACGGGGATGGGGGAGAAAAGCCCAAAATGCAAAAAAAAAAGAAAAAAAAGAGAGACATGAACAGAAGTGGGTGCTAATTCCTACTTTTCAGTTTAAATAAAGATTGGAGCTGGATAAAAGCCATTAAGGGAGAAATCAGACAGGGCATGCTATGTAGGACAAGAGCTGACTGCAGGGAGGTGAGTGGTGGGATCGATACTCAGTCGATGCGCTCAACACCCGCCGCTGCGCACGCGCACGGAAAGAGATGAGTGAGGAAACGGGGGTTGTGTATAAGGGGGGGGGGGGGGGCATGTAGTATATTGCAGGGCATATGTGCATGTTCTGTTGTGATGTGCGTGGGCTCCGGTGACTAATGGACACGAGTGTGTGTGCGGCGTGGAACAAAGTATCATTTGCACTGATACCATGCATTCAAAAGGAGGAAGACGGAAGGGTGGAGAGCTGCACACATAGATTTATTTTCAGACGTGCTCCATAACAAAGATGGATGTTTGCGAGATGCTTCAGCCTCCTCCAGCCTTTCCCTTCCTTCCTCTCCCCCTTCTTCTTCTCTCTCTCTCTCTCTCTCACTGCAGAATTGATTGACTGTGTCTCCTCAATCCATCTCTCCCTCTGTCGCCTAGCAACGGGTGCTCTATCGGGTGTGGAGGGTGGGAGTTCCTCTGTGGGAGCTGGGTGGGTGGTTAGAGGATGGTCGGGCGGGCGGGTGGGAGTTTTGGCGGTTGAGGAGGTTATTAAGCAGGATCCTATTGGACTGGATTGTGTATTTACTTTGACTGATCCCCCCCCGCCCCCTCCTTTCCTCCAACCCCCATTGTGAGAAATATTCACAGCGGGAAGATCATTTTTCTGCCTAAAAGAAGAAGAAAAAAAGTGCATGCGATGTTTGATATCGGTGCCAGAAGAAGAAGAGTTTTTTTTTCTTCTACTTCTTTTTTTGTGTGCAAAGCTGACACTTTCCCTGCAGCCGTGTCACGGTTTCATTTGAAAAAAAATAAAACACAACTGTATACCTCCTCCTCTTGTCTGTCTACACACAAACAAACACAAGACATTTCAACAATGAAAAAAAAATGGAAGATCCTGCATGTTTTCCTACTTTTCTTGGCACTAAGACCCTGTCTACATTAAGCGGGATAACTCATTAAAAACATAATTATTTAGCCTGAGCCCCATTTCGGCCACACTAAACCATTGTTTAAAGGCCTACTTAAATGAGATTTTCTTATTTAAACGGGAAAATCTCATTTAAGTAGGCCTTTATTTTTATTTTTATTTTCTTATTTAAACGGGAGGGCTTCACGGTGGCAGAGGGGTTGGTGCGTCTGCCTCAAAATACGAAGGTCCTGAAGTCCTGGGATCAAATCCAGGCTTGGGATCTTTCTCTGTGGAGTTTGCATGTCCTCCCCGTGAATGCGTGAGTTCCCTCCGGGTACTCCGGCTTCCTCCCACTTCCAAAGACATGCACCTGGGGATAGGTTGATTGGCAACACTAAATTGGCCCTAGTGTGTGAATGTGAGTGTGAATGTTGTCTGTCTATCTGTGTTGGCCCTGCAATGAAGTGGCGACTTGTCCAGGGTGTACCCCGCCTTCCGCCCGATTGTAGCTGATAGGCGCCAGCGCCCCCCGCGACCCCGAAAGGGAATAAGCGGTAGAAAATGGATTATTCAAACGGGGATAGCAGGTCCATTCTATGTGTCATACTTGATCATTTCGTGATATTGCCATATTTTTGCTGAAAGGATTTAGTAGAGAACATCGACGATAAAGTTTGCAACTTTTGTTTGCTAATAGAAAAGCCTTGCTTTTACCGGAAGTCGCAGATGATGACGTCACCCGTTGAGGGCTCCTCACATCCTCACATTGTTTTTAATGGGAGCCTCCAACAAAAAGAGCTGTTCGGACCGAGAAAACGACAATTTCCCCATTAATTTAAGCGAGGATGAAAGATTTGTGTTTGAGGATATAGATAGCGAAGGGCTAGAAAAAAAAAAAATCAAGTTGAAATAAAAAGGCGATTGCATTCGGACGCATTCAGATGTTTTCAGACACATTTACTAGGATAATTATGGGAAATCCCTTATCTTTATATTGTGTTGCTAGTGTTTTAGTGAGTTTAATAGTATCTGATAGTCGGAAGGGTGTGTCCACGGGTATCTTGAGGCCAGTGGAAGTCGACGGCAGTGTATGGACGGCACAAGCTCAGCTGATCTCCGGTAAGTGGCGACTTTTTACCACAATTTTCTCTGCTGGTTGACATTTGGTCAGGATCCGTGTTCGCTTGACCGCTTCGATCCATAGGAAAGCTTCACCTTGGATATTTTTAACAAGGAATCACCGTGTGTTTGTGTGGCTAAAGGGTAAAGCTCCCCAACTCCATCTTTCTACTTTGACATCTCCATTATTAATTGAACAAATTGCAAAAGATTCAGCAACACAGATGTCCAAAATACTGTGTATTTATGTGGTTAAAAGCAGACGACTTTTAGCTGTGTGTGTGCGCAGCGCTAAAATTTCCCAAGAGTCCGTGACGTCACGCGTGCACGTCAGCATTCTGCGACGTTTTCAACAAGAAACTCGGCGGGAAATTTAAAATTGTAATTTAGTAAACTAAAAAGGCCGTATTGGCATGTGTTGCAATGTTAAAATTTCATCATTGATATATAAACTATCAGACTGCGTGGTGGGTAGTAGTGGGTTTCAGTTGGCCTTTAAGGTTCCCCTCCTTGGATAATTTTCTTCCCCGGGTAAGTAAGCCGTCTATTTTCTCTAAGCTTTGTATGGACTCACCGATCGTTTACAAACTGAGTTCGGAGAGGAAGCATGTAGGTAGGTAGGTAGGTCTTTATTGTCATGCACAAGTACAAAACCTGTTTCCATTTAACTTGGGAAATTGTGTTGGAGGTAAATAAAAACAGAATACAATGATTTGCAAATCCTTTTCAACCCATATTCAATTGAATGCAATACAAAGACAAGATATTTGATGTTCAAACTCATAAACTTTATCTAATTTTTTTTCTGCAAATAATAATTAACTTAGAATTTCATGGCTGCAACACTTGCCAAAGTAGTTGGGAAAGGACATGTTCACCACTGTGTTACATCACCTTTTCCTTTAACAACACTCAAACGTTTGGGAACTGAGGAAAATAATTGTTAAAGCTTTGAAAGTGGAATTTTTCCCCTTCTTGTTTTATGTAAAGCTTCAGTCGTTCAACAGTCCAGGGTCTCCGCTGTCGTATTGCGCCACGCATTTTCGATGGGAGACAGGTTTGGACTGCAGGCGGGCCAGGAAAATACCCGCACTCTTTTTTTACAAAGCCACGCTGTTGTAACACGTGCTGAATGTGGCTTGGCATTGTCTTGCTGAGATAAGCAGGGGCGTCCATGAAAAAGACGGCACTTCGATGGCAGCATATGTTGTTCCAAAACCTGCATGTACCTTTCAGCATTAATGGTGCCTTCACAGATGTGTAAGTTTCCCATGCCCTGGGCACTAATGAACCCCCATACCATCACAGATGCTGGCTTTTAGAAATTTGCGTCGATAACAGTCAGGATGGTTCGCTTCCCCTTTGGTCCGGATGACACAATGTTGAATATTTCCAAAAATAATTTGAAATGTGGACTCGTCAGACCACCGAACACTTTTCCACTTTGCATCAGTTCATCTTAGATGATCTCCGGCCCAAGGAAGCCGGCGGCGTTTCTGGATGTTGTTGATAAATGGTTTTCACTTTGCATAGTAGAGCTTTAACTTCCACTTACAGATGTAGTGACAAACTGTATTTAATGACTGGTAGTCTGAAGTGATCCTGAGCCCATGTGGTGATATCCTTTACAGATTGATGTTGATTTTTGATACAATGCTGTCTGAGGGATCGAAGGTCACAGTCATTCAATGTTGGTTTCCGGCCATGCCGCTTACGTGGAGTGATTTCTCCAGATTCTGAATCTTTTGATGATAATGTGGACTGTAGATGTTGAAATCCCTAAATTTCTTGCAATTGCACTTTGAGAATTGTTGTTCTTAAACTGTTTGACTATTTGCAGTTGTGGACAAAAGGGTGTACCTCGCCCCATCGTTTCTTGTCAAAGACTGAGCATTTTTTGGGAAGCTGTTTTTATACCCAATCATGGCACCCACCTGTTCCCAATCAGCCTGCACACCTGTGGGATTTTCCAAATAAGTGTTTGATGAGCATTCCTCAATTTTATCAGTATTTATTGCCACCTTTCCCAACTTCTTTGTCACGTGTTACTGGCATCAAATTCTAAAGGTAATGATTATTTGCAAAAAAAAAAAAAAATGTTTATCAGTTTGAACATCAAATATGTTGTCTTTGTAGCATATTCAGTTGAATATGGGTTGAAAATGATTTGCAAATCATTGTATTCCGTTTATATTTACATCGAATACAATTTCCCAACTCATATGGAAATGGTGTTTGTACAATGAAACCTAGTTTTCAGCTCAAACCCGTTCCAGATTAGAGAACCAAACAGTGTGTAGGGTAACAGAACAGGAACGCTGATGGGGCGCCCTGAAAGATGGGGAAAAAGGTCAACGCTGGGGGGTGTGGGAAAAAAAACCTCCATAGCAAAGCACATATACATATTACAACATACATCTCAAGACTTGCAACACAGAGGAGGGAGTGGGGGGCTACGGTGGCAGGCTGCAGCTCTTCAGGCGCTGCCCAGTCCCTCACCCCTGAGGGACTCGCGTCAAGGGCGTTGGATGGGGGGTGGGGTATGTGTGTGGCGTATGGAGCGGCATGGTGTGGTGGGTATAGGGTAGCGTGCCAGATACTTGAGAGGTGCAGGTTCGCTCCCCCCCTCTTGCCATCCGAATCACTGCTGTTGTGTCCTTGGGCAGAACACTTCACCCATGCCCCTGGTGCCTCGCCCACTGGTGAATGAATGATATGTAGTGGTTGGAGGGACCGTAAGCGCGAAATAGCAGCCACGCTTGCGTCTGTCCACCCAGGCGGTGGCTACAAATGTAGCTTACCACCACCAGGTGTGAAGGAATGATGGGTTTTCTCTTCTCTGTGAAGCGCTTTGAGTGTCTAGAAAAGAGCTATGTAAATCTAGAAGTAATCCATTAGTATATTTTTTGTGGATGTATGTGTGTGTAAGCCTGACACGTGCCTCTGTTCCGCGGCCTTGGTCTTCTTGCCAGGCCAGTCGGTCCAAAGTGAACAACAGTGAAGTGAATTATATTTATATAGCGCTTTTCTCTAGTGACTCAAAGCGCTTTACAAAGTGAAACCCAATATCTCAATCAATCAATCAATGTTTACTTATATAGCCCTAAATCACTGGTGTCTCAAAGGGCTGCACAAACCACTACGACATCCTCGGTAGGCCCACATAAGGGCAAGGAAAACTCACACCCAGTGGGACATCGGTGACAATAATGACCCAGTGGGACGTCGGTGACAATGATGACTATGAGAACCTTGGAGAGGAGGAAAGCAATGGATGTCGAGCGGGTCCAACATGATACTGTGAAAGTTCAATCCACAATGGATCCAACACAGTCGCGAGAGTCCAGTCCAAAGCGGATCCAACACAGCAGCGAGAGTCCCGTTCACAGCGGAGCCAGCAGGAAACCATCCCAAGCGGAGGCGGATCAGCAGCGCAGAGATGTCCCCAGCCGATACACAGGCAAGCAGTACATGGCCACCGGATCGGACCGGACCCCCTCCACAAGGGAGAGTGGGACATAGAAGAAAAAGAAAAGAAACGGCAGATCAACTGGTCTAAAAAGGGAGTCTATTTAAAGGCTAGAGTATACAAATGAGTTTTAAGGTGAGACTTAAATGCTTCTACTGAGGTGGCATCTCGAACTGTTTAAGTTACATTTAAATCAGTGTGGGTGGCACTGGGAGCAGGTGGGTAAAGTGTCTTGCCCAAGGACACAACGGCAGTGACTAGGATGGCGGAAGCGGGAATCGAACCTGCAACCCTCAAGTTGCTGGCACGGCCACTCTACCAACCGAGCTATGCCACAACAGGTGTGTGTGTCCATGAGAGAAAAGAAGGGAGTTTGTTGTGTTTTCACCACACTGTCCTTCGGGAGAGTCTCGAAGCCAGGGAAAAAATCCAAGTTAGAATGTTTTGTAAGCGAGTGAAAATAAAATTTGCTTTTCACTCTAAATTGTCTATGACTGGTCCTCAAAATTTACCCCCCCCCCCCCCCCATCCAACGCCATTAGAGTAGAAGGGGCCTAAATGAGCAGCCATGATGAGCTTTGTGGCGCTGACTACAGGTAGGACAAAATGAGCACACAAACATTTTCATTGTTGAGTAATCATCAAATGACTGGCTCGTAATCGCATTACCTTTACAGCAATTCACGGTCTTTACAGCGGGGCTGCGATTTTACGGTTAATTACAATAAAGTTACAACAATGCTGTAACATCACAATTGTCATTTTATAGTTATTTAATCTCGGTTTTAACAGCATATCGTCACATACTTTTCAAGAAAGTGCAACATTGTTTGCGGAAAACACTTACGAGACAAATCAGTCTGGATTTTCAGTAATTTGTGGTGATATTACAGAGTGAAGTGACGTGAATTATATTTACATAGCGCTTTTCTCTGGTGACTCGACGCGCCATGACATAGTGAAACCCAATATCTAAGTTACATTTAAACCAGTGGTGGTGGCACTGGGAGCAGGTGGGTAAAGTGTCTTGTCCAAGGACACAACGGCAATGACTAGGATGGCGGAAGCGGGGATCGGACCTGGGACCCTCAAGTTGCTGGCACGGCCGCTCTACCAACCGAGCTATACCGCCACACAGAGGATTGTGATTATATAATTTTTCTTTGTAAGAGGCTGTTTGCAACTGCTCAGTTACATTTTTCAAAGCAAAAAAATATAACAAGCACATCATTATCCGGCTTATGTTACCATTAGTGGTTTAACAGAACACACCCGAGTTAAAACTTCACAATTGCCCTATTTGTCATCCACACTTAAATCTCTTTAATTTCCTCAAAAATCGACAGTGCACTTTATAACCCGCTGCACCTAATGTGCGGAATAATTCTGGTTGTGCTTACCGACCTCGAAGCACTTTTATTTGGTACATGGTGTAATGATAAGTGTGACCAGTAGATGGCAGTCACACATAAGATACATGTAGACTGCACTATGACACCAACAAATCAATCAATCAATCAATCAATCAATGTTTATTTATATAGCCCAAATCACAAATGTCTCAAAGGACTGCACAAATCATTACGACTACAACATCCTCGGAAGAACCCACAAAAGGGCAAGGAAAACTCACACCCAGTGGGCCGGGAGAATTCACATCCAGTGGGACGCCAGTGACAATGCTGACTATGAGAAACCTTGGAGAGGACCTCAGATGTGGGCAACCCCCCCGCCCTCTAGGGCACCGAAAGCAATGGATGTCGAGCGGGTCCAACATGATGCTGCGAAAGTTCAATCCATAGTGGCTCCCACACAGCCGCGAGAGTTCAGTTCAAAGCGGATCCAAGACAGCAGCGAGAGTCCCGTCCACAGGAAACCATCTCAAGCGGATGCTGGTCAGCAGCGTAGAGATGTCCCCAATCGATACAGGCGAGCGGTCCATCCTGGGTCTCGAATCTGGACAGCCAGTACTTCATCCATGGTTATCGGACCGGACCCCCTCCACAAGGGAAGGTGGGACATAGGAGAAAGAAAAGAAGCGGCAGATCAACTGGTCTAAAACGGAGGTCTATTTAAAGGCTAGAGTATACAGATGAGTTTTAAGGTGAGACTTAAATGCTTCTAAAACAAACAACACTAATGTCACCGCCGAGTCGCATAATGATGCAAGGTTTGTTCTCCCAGGATGCAAAAGGATGAATCCAGGCAGGACTTGCAGGTAAGGACTTGATTTAATAGTAAAATAACAGAGAACAGGTACAAAAAAGAAAACAAACCGACTGGATAAGGTGCCGATAGCACCAGAAGCTAAGGCTATAACTTAGCACAGACTATTATCTCTAGCAGGGGCTAGGAGACAAGCAAAAGCTTACGTAACAGTCGCGTGACGCAAATATAGAAGCCAGACTGACTGACTGGAAAAGGCAGGCTTATCAATCAATACATGTTGTAAACAGTGAAATTATTTGCTGTGAAACACAAAGATATCATGATTTATATAGTCATGTGTTGTAATGTTACAGTACATTATGATGACAGTATTTTACTGTGGAAACAATGCTGTTACATCCTGGTCAATTTTTACAATGTCGCAATACATTACGGTGTGTTACTGTGTGTATTTAAGTTACTTGCTATTAAACATTTTCACTTTTATAATCTATTGTTGAGGTATCAGCTAGGGCAGGGGGTCGGCAATCCAAAATGTTGAATGTGTTATGATCCGCTGCCCGGATCATCCCATATTCTAGTTTTGTTCCGTTTTTGTATCACATTCTGTTGTTTGACTTCCTTAGTTTTTGATTTATCTGGTTACCATGGCTTCTTATTAGTTTCACCTGCCCCTCGCTTTCGACAGACACCTGTTATAATCACCGTCCTTATTTAAGCCAGCCTTCTTTCTTCATTCTTTCTCGCATCCTAATTTGCGACTTTTATTCCATGTTTCTACTCGCTAGCTTTCGCGCTATGCCTTGTAACCTCTAGCTCCCATGCTAATAGCTTTTGTTTTCCCTTTTGTGCCTCGTGCAAGTTTTTTCTGTTTCCTAGTCTGTTTTATTAGTCAGATAAATCCTCATTTCTTACCTCCTTGCTGTGTTCATTTCCCGACTGCATTCATGAAAGAACAAATCCGGCATCACCATGCCCAACAAGCGTTACAGAAAGAACCATACTGGACCAAAAATACATAAACAATATCTGTGTGGAGCCACAAAAAAATGTAAAGTTTTATAATGAAGGCAACACATGATGTAAGTGTTTATCTTACCCCACTATCAAAATGACTATGTGTCGCAGGCTGACGCAAATCTATGTTGACAGAAATTTTCAAATTTAATATTTATTCTACACATTTTTACTACATTGGAATACATTAGTAAAATGGAGGCTTTTCAGAGGGTGCGATAACTCCTGGAAATGACTGGCTTAGAATGGCCAAAGGTAAAGGATGTGTGTGTTCAAGTTAAAGGAAACTGCAAACAAAATTAGCTCAAATATACCTAAAATAAGAGGCATAATGTTGCATTATACAGCTATCATAAATAGCATTGATTAGCTTGCAGTCATGCAGTGACCAAATATGCCAGATTAGCACTCCACACAAGTCAATAACCTCAACAAAGCTCACCTTTTTGCATTCACGTACAGCATAAAAAGTTTGATGAACAAAATGAGACAAAGAAGGAGTGGCATAAAACACGTCATTCTGTGGCAGCATTACGGAAAGTTGTACATGTAATCAAACTACGGTGCGTTCAAGGACTTCCAAAATTAGTAGGACAAAATGGTGCGGACCAAATGCTCTCATCAACAGTGGGATCATATTAAACAGTGGGATATCTAACTCTTAGGAAGGTTTGTGTCATGTTTGTCCTTCTACAGAAACCATATTAAACACAAAAAATAATCGTTTTTCCTTATCTTTTTACATGTTCATACATTTTTGAAAAAGCTCCAGGGAGCCACTAGGGCGGCGCTAAAGAGCTGGTCTAAAAAAAAAAAAAACCATGACGGGGCAGTCGGCCGACAAAATATTATGCACACTCTGCAAGAAAGAGTTTTCTTTTCAACAATCCACACAGTAACCCTGTGATTAAAGTCAGACTGCCGAGATTAACACCATGTATTGAATTAACCTAAACTCATTATTAATTTGATTACAAATTTTTGCGCAATTATTAGCACTACTTCAGCGCAGAATTACCCAAAATCCATGAAGCGTCTCTGGCAACTCGTTTTGTTGTGTTACCGTCCTGCATGTGCGTTTTGTGCAGTGACAGGCTGCAAAAGCAAACAAGTCAAAGTAGAAGACACCAAATAGCACATTCTTCCTCTACATGGGAAATGTGAGTATAAAAAAACATGATGGAACAGAGTGGAATTTCTTTTCACTGAAGAACTTCCGTCTTAAAATAGCACATTCATAACATACACTGAACAAAAATATGACACGGGGTGGTGAGCGTTGCTTCGGTGTGACCCCAAGGATGCAGAGAACGTCAGACGGAATGCAAGTAAAACACATGTATTACTTACAAAAAGGCATTGGAACCCAAAGCAGCACACGGCGCATCGGTCTCGAAAGGAAGAGCAAGAACGATCCAACCCTGAAGGAGGGACCCAGGTGGAACTAAATATAACTACAAACCCCGTTTCCATATGAGTTGGGAAATTGTGTTGGATGTAAATATAAACGTAATACAATGATTTGCAAATCATTTTCAACCCATATTCAGTTGAGTATGCTACAAAGACAACATATTTGATGTTCAAACTGATGATTAGAACATTACTCAACGAGATATTGCAAGGAATTTAGGGGATTTTACCATCTCCGGTCCGTAAAATCATCACAAAGTTCAGAGAATCTGGAGAAATCCCTGCACGTAAGCAATGATATTACGGACTTTTGATCCCTCAGGCAGTACGGCATCAAAAACCGACATCAGTGTGTCAAGGATATCACCACATGGGCTCAGGAACACTTTATAAAACCACTGCCAGTAGCAACAGTTGGTCGCTACATCTGTAAGTGCAAGTTAAAACTCTACTATTAAAAGCCAAACCCATTGATCAACAATATCCTGAAACGCCGCCGGCTTGGCTGGGCCCGAGCTCACCTAAGATTGACTGATGCAGGTCCACATTTCAGTTTATATTTGAAAACAGAGGACGTGGTGTCCTCCAGAACAAAGAGGAATATAACCATTCGGATTGTTACAGGCGCAAAGTTCAAAAGCCAGCATCTGTGATGGTATGGGGGTGTATTAGTGCCCAAGGCATGGGTAACTTACACATCTGTGAAGGCACCATTAATGCTGAAAGGTCCATACAGGTTTTGGAACAACATATGTTGTCATCCAGGCAACGTTACCATGGACGCCCCTGCTTATTTCAGCAAGACAAGTGTTACAACCGCGTGGCTCCGTAAAAAAAAGAGTGCGGGTACTTTCCTGGCCCACCTGCCGTCCAGACCTGTCTCCCATCGAAAATGTGTGGCGCATTATGAAGAGTAAAATATGACAGCAGAGACCCCGGACTGTTGAACTACTGAAGCTCTACATAAAACAAGAATGGGAAAGAATTCCACTTTCAAAGTTTCAAATATTAGTTTCCTCAGTTCCCAAACCTTTATTGAGTGTTGTTAAAAGAAAAGGTGATGTAACACAGTGGTGAACACGTCCTTTCCTAACTACTTTGGCATGTGTTGCAGCCATGAAATTTTAAGTTAATTATTATTTGCAAAAAAAAAAAAAGTTTATGAGTTTGAACATCAAATATCTTGTCTTTGTATTGCATTCAATTGAATATGGGTTGAAAAGGATTTGCAAATCATTGTATTCTGTTTATATTTACATCTAACACAATTTCCCAGCTCATATGGAAACAGAATTTGTAATTAAACAAGGAACAGGTGTGCTGACAGGCCATGGAACAGAAAGTCAAGGTGCTGCAAAACACAGGGACCAAACAGGAAACACTGACAAAACAAGAGCGCCAGGACAGGAAGTGATTCTAAACACAGGAAAACCCAAACATAATCAAACTGTCAGTAGCACTTCTGACAGTAGGCCCCGTTCCCATAACGGATTCCAGACGTTTCAAGTTTAACAAAAAGTCAGAAACGAAGGGAGTTAGTTGGAGGAATGGGGGAGGGTCGCCAAACTGCACGCCTGCCTCAAAAAGTCGACCAACAGTCCAGGCTGTGTGCCCCCCTAGCCAGTGGGGAAGAGCCAGGTGGCAGGGGCGAGTTGAATGCCGCTGCAACTGGCGAGACGGGCGACCACGGAACGGCCACATTTTAGACTAGGGGGCTCCTCATGGCCGCTTGTGCTGGAGGTCACGGAGGCGGAGAGGAGCCCGCAGGAGACGAAGAAGATCGCGGCCTCGGCGAGGAGCCCGCAGGAGACGAAGAAAGCGGTGGCCTCGGCGAGGAGCCCGCAGGAGACGAAGAAGGCGGTGGCCTCGGCGAAGAGCCCGCAGGAGACGAAGAAAGCGGTGGCCTCGGCGAGGAGCCCGCAGGAGACGAAGAAGGCGGTGGCCTCGGCGAAGAGCCCGCAGGAGATGAAGAAGGCAGTGGCCTCGGCGAGGAGCCCGCAGGAGATAAAGACGGCGGTGGCCTCGGCGAGGAGCCCGCAGGAGATAAAGACGGCGGTGGCCTCGGTGAGGAGCCCGCAGGAGATGAAGAAGGCGGTGGCCTCGGCGAGGAGCCCGCAGGAGATGAAGAAGGCGGTGGCCTTGGTGAAGAGCCTGCAGGAGATGAAGAAGGCAGTGGCCTTGGCGAAGAGCCTGCAGGAGATAAAGAAGGCGGTGGCCTTGGCGAGGAGCCCGCAGGAGATGAAGAAGGCGGTGGCTTCGGCGAGGAGCCCGCAGGAGATGAAGAAGGCGGTGGCCTCGGTGAGGAGCCCGC
Source organism: Nerophis ophidion (assembly GCF_033978795.1). Taxonomy (NCBI): domain Eukaryota; kingdom Metazoa; phylum Chordata; class Actinopteri; order Syngnathiformes; family Syngnathidae; genus Nerophis; species Nerophis ophidion. The sequence continues at coordinate 25,298,382 of NC_084636.1, read as the reverse complement.
AGGAGATGAAGAAGGCGGTGGCCTCGGCGAGGAGCCCGTAGGAGATGAAGAAGGCGGTGGCCTTGGCGAAGAGCCTGCAGGAGATGAAGAAGGCGGTGGCCTGAGCGAGGAGCCCGCAGGAGATAAAGAAGGCGGTGGCCTCGGCGAGGAGCCCGTAGGAGATGAAGAAGGCGGTGGCCTTGGCGAAGAGCCTGCAGGAGATGAAGAAGGCGGTGGCCTCAGCGAGGAGCCCGCAGGAGATAAAGAAGGCGGTGGCCTTGGCGAGGAGCCCGCAGGAGATGAGGAAGGTGGTGGCCTCGGCAAGGAGCCTGTAGGAGACAAAGAAGGTGTCGGGCGCGGCGAGGAGCCCATAGGAGACGAAGATGGCGGCTGCACCATCGGCGTCTGAAAGCCCACCGGGGTTGTTGGCGCCGTCCGCATGCCCACCAGAGAGGATGGCGGCGTCTGCAGGCCCACTGGATAGGATGGCGGCGTCTGCAGGCCCACTGGATAGGATGGCGGCGTCTGCAGGCCCACTGGATAGGATGGCGGCAACTGCAGCAGACCCACTGGAGTGAGAAGTAGCTTAACTCCCCAGCTGCACAGCTACTCATAGCCCACCCCTCAAGGGACGGATCCAAGACGTCCCGACAGAAGCAAACACACGACAGAGATCGTTGGGCGGGAACATGAAAAGTGGAAAAAAACTGCCTCAATGTGGTCATCAGTTTCAAAATCCTGTCAAGCCTCTCGGACATGGAAATCTCCGCAGGGTCACTCACTGGTTGGATCATTTCTGTCACAGGGTGTTGAGCGTTGCTTTGGCATGTTGCAAGTTTTGAGGGAGCGTGCAGTTGGCATGCTGACTGCAGGAATGTCCACTAGAGCGGTTGCCCGTGAACTAAATGTTCATTACTCTACCATAAACCGTCTCCAAAGGTGTTTCGGAGAATTTGACAGTTAATCCACGCAGCCTCACAACCCCAGGCCACGTGTAACCTCAACATCCCAGGACCTCTACAACTCGCAGGTGCACCTCCATAATCCTCTGAGACCAGCCACCCAGACAGCTGCTGCAACAATTGGTTTGAATAAACAAATAATTTCTGCACAAACTGTGAGAAACCGTCCCAGAGAAGCACATCTACATGCTTGTCGTCCTCATCAGGGTCTCGAACTGACAGCAGTTTGTCGTCAGAACCGACTTGAGTCGGTTAATGCTCACATTCTATGTTATCTGGCATGTTGGAGAGGTGTTCGCTTCACGGATGAATTCCGATTTTCACTGTTCAGGGCAGATGGCAGACAGCGTGTGTGACAGCGTGTGGGGGAGAGCAGTTAGCTGATGTCAACTGTCAATGGAGTGGCCCATGGTGGGGGTGAGGTTATGGTATGGCCAGGTGTATGTTATGGACAACGAATGCAAGTGCATTTTATTGATGGCATTTTGAACCCACAGAGGTATCATGACAGGATCCTGAGGCCCATTGTCTGTGCCATTGACCCCAGACCATCAACTCATGTTGCAGCATGACAATGCATGGCCCCATGTTGCAAGGATCTATATGCAATTCCTGGAAGCTGAAAACATCCCAGTTCTTGCATGGCCAGCATACTCAACGGACATGTCACCCACTGAGCATGTTTGGGATGCTGCGGATCGGTGTTTACAATCGTGTTCCAGTTCCTGCCAATATCCAGCAACTTGGCACAGCCATTTGTGAGGAGAGGACCATCATTCCACAGTCCACAATCAACAACCTCATCAACTCTATGCCAAGGAGATGTGTTGCACTGCGTGAGGCAAATGATGGTCACACCAGATATCCATCCATCCATCCGTCTTCTTCCGCCTATCCGAGGTCGGGTCGCGGGGGCAGCAGCCTAAGCAGGGAAGTCCAGACTTCCCTCTCCCCAGCCACTTCGTCTAGCTCTTCCCGGGGGATCCCGAGGCGTTCCCAGGCCAGCCAGGAGACATAGTCTTCCCAACGTGTCCTGGGTCTTCCCCGTGGCCTCCTACCGGTTGGACATGCCCTAAACACCTCCCTCGGGAGGCGTTCGGGTGGCATCTTGACCAGATGCCCGAACCACCTCATCTGGCTCCTCTCGATGTGGAGGAGCAGCGGCTTTACTTTGAGTTCCTCCCGGATGGCAGAGCTTCTCACCCTATCTCTAAAGGAGAGCCCCGCCACACGGCGGAGGAAACTCATTTCGGTCGCTTGTACCCGTGATCTTATCCTTTCGGTCATGACCCAAAGCTCATGACCATAGGTGAGGATGGGAACGTAGATCGACCGGTAAATTGAGAGCTTTGCCTTCCGGCTCAGCTCCTTCTTCACCACAACTGATTGGTACAACGTCCGCATTACTGAAGACGCCGCACCGATCCGCCTGTCGATCTCACGATCAACTCTTCCCCCACTCGTGAACAAGACTCCTAGGTACTTGAACTCCTCCACTTGGGGCAGGGTCTCCTTCCCAACCCGGAGATGGCACTCCACCCTTTTCCGGGAGAGAACCATGGACTCGGATTTGGAGGTGCTGATTCTCATTCCGGCCGCTTCACACTCGGCTGCGAACCGATCCAGTGAGAGCTGAAGATCCCGGCCAGATGAAGCCAACAGGACCACATCGTCTGCAAAAAGCAGAGACCTAATCCCGCGGCCACCAAACCGGAACCCCTCAATGCCTTGACTGCGCCTAGAAATTCCGGTCACACCAGATACTGATGGATTTTTCCACGAGTCCGATTCTTGGGGTGACGATTCGATTCACAACAGATTGTCGATTTTACTCGATTTTCACTTCAAACTGAATCTTGCAAATCATTGTAGATAAAATAGAATAAAACCTTTTCTACACAGGTAAAAGTTACAAAATCTCCTCTTTGCTGCTGACGTAGGACTTTTATGCAGATCTAGCTAACAAAGAAATAGCTTAAAAATGTATTTTTCTTAAGTAGGAGAACTACATTTCTCTTTTTAAAAATCAATTCTTGAAAATTATGACTCATTTTAGAATTGGATGATTACAATCACGACTCGGATGTGAATCTATATCTTTGAGCACACCAAATTAATATAGATTATAAATGAATCGTATTAAATTGTCCCACAGCAACCATGTGATTAATCCGATTTGAAAAATACTTCTTTGGCAGCACTTTTTTTTTTTTTCACTTTATAAAGTTGCTAAATTGTGTTTTTTTTTTTTATTAAAATGTATGATACATCTTAAACACCTGAACTTTGACAGGTGAACATTTGTCATAACATCCACCTCTTGTGTTACTACCTCTGCTACTATTTTACTGACAAATACACCACATGCTTGCGCCTTTAGTTAACCTCTTTCATCACATTCAACTTGAAATTTCTCACACTCTACAAAAACAACTACCTTTAAAATTACTGCAAAGCACATGTGGAATTTAAAGGTTAACTGCACTTTGAAGCATTTAAGTCTTTGAAGCATTTAAGTCTCACCTTACAACTCATCTGTATACTCTAGCCTTTAAATAGACCTCCTTTTTAGACCAGTTGATCTGCCGCTTTTTTTCTTTCTCCTATGTCGCCCCCTCCCTTGTGGAGGGGGTCCCGTCCGATGACCATGGATGAAGCACTGGCTGTCCAGAGTCGAGACCCAGGATGGACCGCTCGCCTGTATCGGTTGGGGACATCTCTACGCTGCTGATCCGCCTCCGCTTGAGATGGTCTCCTGTGGACGGGTCTCTCGCTGCTGTCTTGGATCCGCTTGAACTGAACTCTAGCGGCTGTGTTGGAGCCACTATGGATAGAACTTTCGCAGTATCATGTTAGACCCGCTCGACATCCATTGCTTTCGGTCCCCTAGAGGGGAGGGGGTTTCCCACATTTGAGGTCCTCTCTAAGGTTTCTCATAGTCAGCATTGTCACTGGCGTCCCACTGGATGTGAATTCTCCCTGCCCACTGGGTGTGAGTTTTCCTTGCCCTTTTGTGGGTTCTTCCGAGGATGTTGTAGTCGTAATGATTTGTGCAGTCCTTTGAGACATTTGTGATTTGGGGCTATATAAATAAACATTGATTGATTGATTGTTTGAATGTGGCCTAAAGTTCACAATCATAATAAAAGACATGGCGATGGATGGCTCATTTATTTTTTTTGCATTCTAAATTAAAAAAAATAATTACGATCATGTGAGTGTGAATGTTGTCTAACTGTGTTGGCCCTGCGATGACGTGGCGACTTGTCCAGGGTGAGTTATGCTCCAGCACCACCGTGACCCCAAAAGTTACAAGCGGTAGAAAATGAATGGATGGAATTACAATAAAAATTTCGCTTACAATGGAGCCAATGAGAGCCGTGCAATTCCGTCTTTAAAGCCCTCCAAAAACACCTCCATTGAGGTTTAATATACATGATGTAAGTTGATATATAATGAAGCACATTAATAATATTTCATATTTACATAGTTTGATTATTTTAAGCATACGCGGCACATTAACTTCCAAAACATATCACAACGTTCGCTTTTTTTTTTCTTCATCACTGATTCCTACTCACTGCAGACTTTGCGAGAGAAAACAAACATAATAAAACATCCCTTACTGTTTAAGGTCTGCTGTCATTGGGATGCCGACTGATAGGATGTTCATATATTCCCATCTAGATTAAAAATGTCTAATAATCCTCAGGGGGGGGAAAAAAAAAAAAAAAAAATTGAGTCTGTGTGTTTGTGTCTACAGCTGGAAGTTTCGGGTCCTAAATGGCTGCCAAAGTGTACAAACTTGTCGGAATACCTACTCAGACTTCTCATGTCCAGGTGAGATGCACGAGTTATGATCTAGAATAAACTTCCAGGGAGTAGGGAAGCAAGAAAGCAGCAGACCACTTGATGATGTAAACATAGGGAATCATTGAATAAATATGTCAGCACTTATAATAACAATATTACTAATGCTTAGTTAATATTCAAGTCACAAAACGTAAATGGAGTATTGTTGGCGCTTTTTGAATGGTTATATGATTTTATGGGCAAAATAGTGGCGCTCCCAATGGCTCCAACGCAAGCTGACTTTTATTTACTTTTATTTATAAGTTAAAATGCATTAAAAAAAAAAAAAAATCCATATCTTTCATAATAATTGTGAACGATAGGCAATATTCCAAAAAAGTGCAGTTCCCCTTTAAACCGGAGTAGTTTTAATTTTTTTGCCACTTTATCTATTACATCATTGGTATAGTTGGAAGTTAATCCCTTTAACGGTTGGAACAAAATGGCTGATTCAAATACTCCGCGTAGAAAAAAGGCTCCATAAGGGAATAAGTAAGTGTTATAGTGTGTTTTTAAGAGCGGATCTTTTGATCTACACTTAATGTCTGATCCCCCCTTCGAGGAACAAGTGTGAGCTATTCTTTAAGCCTAATAAATCCAGCGTTAGCAGTACTTAAGAGAGGATGGTGGTGGGGAGGGGGGGGGGGGGGGGGGGGTGTATGCTTCAAAATCAGGAGAAGACGAAGAAGCGTGAATAATGCCGTTAAGTAAGTAGCTTGTGCAGGGGATCATACGCACACATTATAATACACAATTATTTTAAGCTGCTGCCTATGAGGAATTTTAAATGTATAGCGGATAGAGGATGGGATTAGTCCAACACGTCCGCAGAACCTGTTCAGAATGTCTTTCAAAAGAGGCTCTTTTAGAGATTCAGGGATATCTATGTCAGGGCAACTGAATTGTGACATCTCCCTTCACTTCTGGTCTTATTTTGCATATTCTGGAAAACCAGAATTGATTTCGTGACATTTGATTTTGTTCTATTTGCTTCGTCGGAGTGTTTTTAAGGACATTCTGCGAAAATGTGTGTCCCTTTTAACTTTTTTGAACAGAAGTTATTAGTTCGATCAATCAATCAATGTTTATTTATATAGCCCTACATCACAAATGTCTCAAAGGACTGTACAAACCACTACGACTACGACATCCTCGGAAGAACCCACATAAGGGCAAGGAAAACTCACACCCAGTGGGACGCCAGTGACAATGATGACTATGAGAACCTTGGAGAGGACCTCATATGTGGGCAACCCCCCCTCTAGGGGACCGAAAGCAATGGATGTCGAGCGGGTCTAACATGATACTGTGAAAGTTCAATCCATAGTGGCTCCAACACTGCCGCGAGAGTTCAGTTCAAAGCGGATCCAAGACAGCAGCGAGAGTCCCGTCCACAGGAAACCATCCCAAGAGGAGTCGAATCAGCATCGTAGAGATGTCCCCAAGCGATACACAGGCGAGCGGTCCATCCTGGGTCCCGACTCTGGACAGCCAGTACTTCATCCATGGTCATTCGACCGGACCCCCTCCACATTGGAGGGGGGGGGGACAGAGGAGAAAAAGAAAAGAAGCGGCAGATCAACTGGTCTAAAAAGGAGGTGTATTTAAAGGCTAGAGTATACAAATGAGTTTTAAGGTGAGACTTAAATGCTTCTACTGAGGTGGCATCTCGAACTGTTACCGGGAGGGCATTCCAGAGTACTGGAGCCCGAACGGAAAACGCTCTATAGCCCACAGACTTTTTTTGGGCTTTAGGAATCACTAATAATAATAGTTACATAAATCACATTCATGAAAAAAAAATAAAATACAATTGTTACTGCCAAAAAGGAGACGGTTTTAGAAGGGGTGCTTTGAAGAATGCCCGAGTTAGGTTGATTCACAAGTTTGGACCGCAGTGTTTGACAGCAAAGTTAAAATGTCCAATGCAAGAACCTGTCAATTGGTTTCCAGTGGTCCAAGTTCCTCGAGGGGCACTCTACTGTTTTTTTTTAGACATTTTTTGCAAAAATGTGTTATGATCCGTTGCCCGGATCAAATTTTGCTCTGTTAGCTTTGACTACCTCAGTTCGGTTTTTTGTGTTTCAGTTGCCATGACTGCACATTAGCTCCACCTGCCTCTGATTAGTGTTTGGGACACTCACCTGCTTCTAAGCACTAATCAGAGAGCTGTTTATTCACCGTGTCCTTGTTTGCATTGCGCAACAGTGACTACATGTTCTACCTGCTTCGATCCAAACCCGTTCGCTCTATATTGTTCTATTACTTTCTCGATTACTGTAACATATTTTCGGGTCTCCCCATGTCTAGCATTAAAAGATTATGTTGGTACAAAATGCGGCTGCTAGACTTTTGACAAGAACAAGAAAGTTTGATCATATTACGCCTGTACTGGCTCACCTGCACTGGCTTCCTGTGCACTTAAGAAGTGACTTTAAGGTTTTACTACTTACGTATAAAATACTACACGGTCTAGCTCCAGCCAATCTTGATTGTTTTGAACCAGATGTCCCGGGAAAAAATCTGCATTCATAGAACTCCGGCTTATTAGGGATTCCCAGAACCCAAAAAAAGTCTGCGGGCTGTAGAGCATTTTCTATTCGGGGTCCAGTACTCTGGTAACAGTTGGAGATGTTACCTCAGTAGAAGCATTTAAAGGCCTACTGAAACCCACTACTACCGACCACACAGTCCGATAGTTTATATATCAATGATGGAATCTTAACATTGCAACACATGCCAATATGGCCGGTTTAGTTTACTAAATTACAATTTAAAATTTACCACGGAGTTTCCTGTTGAAAACGTCGCGGAATGATGACGCGTATTTGTGACGCTATTGGTTGGAGGGGACATTTCAGCCCAGCACCACTAAAGGCTAAAAGTCTTCTCTTTTCATAGTGCAATTACACAGTATTTAGGACATCTGTGTTGCTGAATCATTTGCAATTTGTTCAATTAATAATGGAGAAGTCAAAGTAGAAAGATGGAGGTGGGAGGCTTTTAGCCTTTAGCCACACAAACACACGGTGTTTCCTTGTTTAAAATTCCCGGAGGTGAAGCTTTACTATGGATCACAGCGGTCAAGCGAACATGGATCCCGACTACATGTCAACCGGCAGTTTTCGGTGAGAAAACTGTGGAAATAAGTTGCCTCTTACCGGAGATCAGCGGAGCCAGCGTCCTCCTGCAGCTTTGTGACTTCTCTCAGAGACTCTGGCGTCAACACACCCGTGGCCACACCCTTCCGAGTTTAAGGTACTATTTAACTCACTAAAACACTAGCAACACAATAGGCAGATAAGGGATTTCCCAGAATTATCCTAGTAAATGTGTCTAAAAACATCTGAATCGCTCTCACTACCCTCGCCTTTTTTTTTCCCCCCTACGTCTTCACTCTAAATTTCCTCATCCACGAATCTTTCATTCTAGCTCAAATAATGGGAAAATTGTCGCTTTCTCGGTCCGAATAGCTCTAGCTGCTGCTGGCTATGATTGTAAACAATGTGATGATGTGAGGAGCCCTACAACCCGTGACGTCACGCGCACATCGTCTGCTACTTCCGTTAAAGGCAAGGCTTTTTTATTAGCGACCTAAAGTTGCAAACTTTATCGTCGATGTTCTCTACTAAATCCTTTCAGCAAAAATATGGCAATATCGCGAAATGATCAAGTCTGACACATAGAATGGACCTGCTATCCCCGTTTGAATAAAAAAATCTCATTTCAGTAGGCCTTTAAGTCCCATCTTAAAACTCATTTGTATACTCTCGCCTTTAAATAGACCCTTTTTAGACCAGTTGATCTGCCGTTTCTTTTCTTTTTCTCCTCTCCCCCCCTCTCCCTTGTGGTCCGGTGGCCATGGATGAAGTGCTGGCTGGCCAGAGTCGGGACCCAGGATGGAACACTCGCCTGTGCATCGGTTGGGGACATCTGTGCACTGCTGATCCGTCACCGCTTGGGATGGTCTCCTGTTGGCTCCACTATGGACTGGACTCTCACTGTTATGTTGGATCCACTATGGACCGGACTTTCACAATATCATATTAGACCCGCTCGACATCCATGGCTTTCGGTCTCCCCTAAGCGGTCTTCTGCAAAGTTTCTCATAGTCATTGTCACCGACGTCCCACTGGGGTGAGTTTTTCCTTGCCCTTATGTGGGCTCTGTACCGCGGATGTCGTTGTGCCTTGTGCAGCCCTTTGAGACACTTTTGATTTAGGGCTATATAAACAAACATTGATTGATACTTTTGATCCCTGTTTGTATGCTCGCTTCCACGCTAAGCTCTTCCTTATTGTTTTTTCCTTTTTACCCCCCCGCATGATTTATGCAAATAAATAATTTCCTACCTGCACGCTGTGCCCAGAGTTCCTGCTGCATCTTGGGAGAACGTGCTAAATTGCGACCCAGTCATCGCAAAATGTTTTTCTCCCAAGTTTTGAACTGAACCTATGTTGTCATACCCGGGCCGGATTTGGCCCCCGAACCACCTGTTGTGTAGCATTGCGATATGTGTACTACATTTGTGCCGTATCCAGCTAACTACACGACATCTACACCACTCCTTGGACACGTCATTAGGAACACCAACACAATTGTAAAGCTTGAGAATCAGATATTTATCAATCAATCAATCAATCAATCAATTAGGAACACCAACACAATTGTCCAGCTTGAACATCAGATATTAATCAATCAATCAAAGTGTATTTATATAGCCCTTAATCACAAGTGCCTCAAAGGGCTGTTTGTGGATATTTTCATTTTTTTTAAAAAAAATACTCTGACAAAAATATGTTTAATTGTGCAAGGTTACCTATTTATAGATATATACCATTTCTGAACAAGTCAATATATTCTATCTCTACATCAAGGCTCGCCAGCTGAATTTGAGTAGATCACTAAATTGGTAAATAATATTTGCTTAAGGTGTCAATATTTTTGAACTTTTCAATTCGGACATATTTAATAACCAATGACCACAAAGTTGCATGAGGACCATGGCCCCACTGTTTAAGTGGAGATCTGCTTCCTAAACAAATACGGCATGTAAAACACAAAATATGTTCTTTTTCTCAAAATAGGTTGCACCGTAAAAATGTTAATTGTAAATTTGCAGCAAATCACTGGCTAATAATTGCATTACTTTTAAAGTAACACATTGTTAAACAGTAATTTACTTTAAATCCAGAGCTGTGAGTTTATGGTTAATTAAAATAAAATTACAACTAAATTATTTAATTCTTAACTTAGCCATTGTAATT